>NC_056731.1:640440912-640468412 GCF_019279795.1 Protopterus annectens | reverse complement strand
CGTCCTTCCCAAGAAATGCCCCGACACCAGTTGGGAGGCGGGAGCGGTCACTGTGTCTATTGCGGAGATAGAATGAAGGGCCGGCCTATGTAAATGTCATCTGACTGAATCCACCAAAGAATAAAAACTTTGCATATCAGAGTAAGTCTGACTGGGAAGGATAGGGGCTGTCGAAGAACAGACAAGTGAACAGCTAGAGACCACTGAAGAACATGTATACAGTAACGTGCTACTGGTGCTAATACTATAGACACTGCCATGGAATTGAAGGCTTGAAGAATAAGTCTGGCAGGAGGAACAGGATGAGAAATAATTTGATGAGCCTGAGACCTGACTGTGCATATACAGTGAGGAGGTAAAGAAGCAATCTGATTTATGGTGTTTAGATGGGCACCAATGAACTCCAGGCTCTGCAATTTGATGAACCTGAGACCTGATTATGCATATACAGTGAGGAGGTAAAGAAGCAATCTGATTTATGGTGTTTAGATGGGCACCAATGAACTCCAGGCTCTGCACTGGTACCAGTTTAGATATGGAAATATTGACTTCTATGGACTACGATTGGCAAATTTTGAGGAAATAGTTTCTGGACTGTTCTAGGAGATGCATGGTTGGGGGCAGGTGAGAAGCCAGTCATCGAGGTATGGAAAAACTCAGAATTCTTGTAGTCTCAGGTGAACAGCTACAACTGCCATACATTTGATAAACAGTCTGGGGGCTGTGGTGGGTCCAAACGACAGGGCTCTGAACTGATCTTGACTGGATCCCAACCAAAAGGGCAAATGTCTTCAGGATTGTCTGTTTATTTTTATGCGACAGTACATTTTCTGAAGATCGAATGAGCACATCCAACTGTTCTTGTGTAACATAGAGGTAAAATGGACTGAACCATGACAATTTACAAAGATGAGCTGCGTAAAATCTTACCATAATGTTAGATGTCCTCCTCTTCTCTGTTGCAGTATTCTTTACATGAGGGAGATTGCTTGCCAAGTGACCCGACGTCAGCCAGTTTACTCAAATCTTTGGTGCCCTGGGTGTGTGGTACGTCGCACGTAGTCTGCTATCAGATGCAGGATACAAAAGTATAGTACGCATGCACCATTCTCAGAACGGAGTGCCCCAGGGAGAAAGTACAGTTGTGTACACTTACCATAAATGTAGATGTTCGAGTGTATTCACTGTTGCAGTCATCACATTTGGGTTATCTGCCTGCAGGTAGACCTAAACCTGCCTGAATACCAGAGTCTTCGGATTCCTGCATCGGATGCTGTCTCTTCTTCCATGACGTCAGGTTGTCAGGGGTATAAAACATGCAGCCAACGCCATTACAGGTTCATAGGTTGGTACTAGGCTATCGGGCCCAAGGGCTTATACAAGCCTAGCCATAACAATTCCCTTGCTATTTCTTCCCACACTATTTACTTCCCTGGACCCCTGTCTAGCAGGGTGACTGACTTGATCCTTGGGGTAAATTTCCTTTCTCCCATCCAATCATCAAGGTTCCTTTTGAAGAGGACCAAAGAGGTGCAATGCTTGACATGTATGGGCAGTCTATTCCAGAGTCTGGGGAGTCTCTGGGTCAGGAACCTATCCCTCCAGCATGTTTTGTTTATTGTGATGACAAGATTTAGATCCATGGAGTGTGCGGCTTTGGGGGATTGGGATTTCTTTACGTGTAGCATGTCCAACAGCTCTGGGTTTGACATGGCCTTGTATGTTAAGCAGAGATCGCCTCGGAGTAGACGATATGCGACTGAGTATAGCTGGAGTTTTTTAAGGCGGTCAACATAGGGTATCTGCTTTACACCTGTGATTCTTTTAGTGAGGTATTTCTGCGGCCTTTCCAGTTGTTGCAGATGTCTTGAGAGGTACATACCAAATGGGGCGTTGTATTCTATAATGGGTCTAATGAGGGATGAGTACAGTGGGACAATGACCTCCTTTTTTCTGGATGAAAAGCCCTTAGTGATGAGGTGTGCCACATAGAAAGATTTCCTGACTGTTGTGGCGATGTGGTTATTGAAGGTGAGACCACTGTCCACCTGCGTCCCCAAGTCTCTTATCACACTTTCGGTGTTTAGTGTACTGCCACCTATGTGATAATTCACGGGTACATGTTTTTTTCCCAAAGGGGATAACTACACATTTTTTGGCATTGAGCTTGAGCCCATGGCTCTGGCACCAAGAATCTGTTTTTGTAAGGCCCTTTTGTAGAATATCCACATAACTTGGGGATTCAATAATGGCTCCCAGTTTGCAGTCATCTGCGAACTTTGTTAGCCAGAGTCCCTTAGTTTTGGCCTGTACTTTAGGGAAGTAGATGTCAAACAAGAGAGGTCCCAGGACTGAACTCTGAGCTACTCCACTTGTCACTTGTCTGGAGCTAGACTTGGAGTCAGCTGCTTTTACAGTGTGGGTTCTGTCAGTAACCCAGTTGGCAACGCATCGAGTGACGTAGGGATTAATGCCCAGCTTAGTAAGTTTATCTATGATTCCAGAGTGGGGGATGGTGTCAAAGGCCTTGGCGAGGTCCAGATAGGCTGTGTGGACTGCCTTACCCTCGTCCACGGCTAAGGAGACTGATTTGAAGTCGTCAATAATGTTCAGGAGACAAGATCGGCCCTTCACGAAACCAAACTGGGTGGGGTCCAGATTTTTAAGGTTGCCAATGTCTTTGTTTATAAGTTCCATGATAATACGTTTCATGGCCTTGCAGATCAGGCTTGTCAGACTGATGGGGCGGTAGTTCCCGGGGTCCAAAGTGGATCCCCCCTTGTGGAGTGGGATAACTGTAGCTGTGCACCACTCAGTGGGCACAAAGCCTGAGGTGAGGATATGATTAAACATGACACTTAAGTGAGGTGCCAGTTCATTTTGCAGTTCATGTAGTACACACCCAGTGATGTCATCTGGTCCCATGGATGCTGTATTCTTAGCTTTGGAGAGTGCATTTTTTACCTGTGTGGCCGTTATTACCGGAATTTGGCAATCTTCCAGTACTGAAATGGGCCATTTAGGGGGTGAAGTTTGCAATGAATCAATCTGCCAGGATATTGGCAATAACCTTGGGATCAGTATATTTAATGCCATTCTGTTGTAGCTCAGAGCATATCTGAGCTACAACAGAATCAGTTTTTCTTGCCCCAGATGTCAGGTGGCACCACAATGAGAAGCAATTATATGTTATGGTACACCTCCATCAAAAAGCAAATACACCAGAAAACTTAAATATACCAAACAAGAAGGAAAAGTAGAGCCAAGAGAAGTCAGGGGGCTGGAAGGAGGGTAACCAGGACTGCAACAGTGAATACACTCGAATATCTACATTTATGGTAAGTGTACACAACTGTACTATGTTCTTCGTGTTTCACTGTTGCAGTCATCACATTTGGGTTGATTCCTAAAGCTAAATAAGGGAGGAGGAAGTTAGAGAGCATTAGGGCCAGCTATTAAGCCCTGCAAGACTGCAGTGGTAAAACCAGCTCTAGATTTAGAAAAAAGAGACATGTGGTAATGCTTGGTGAAGGTATGTACAGAGCTCCAGGTAACAGCTTTGAGGATGTCCCTGGTAGGGAATCCTCTGAGAAAAGCTGCAGAGGTAGATGCAGCCCTGGTGGAATGTGATCTTATCCCCTGTGGGATAGGTTTTCCATGGTGCTTGTAGCAGAAATGAATGCAATGGGCTATCTATTTGGAAATGGTTTGCTTTGAAATGGCCTTCTCCTCTGCCCCTGTAGCAAAGCCAACTAGCAGCTGTTCAGATTTTCTGAGAGGCTTAGTCCTGTCCAAATAAAATCTAAGTTGTCTGTGCACGTCCAGAGAGTGCAGTATTCGTTCTCCTCTGTTTTGTGGATTAAGGAAAAAAGTAGGCAAATTAATAGACTGATTTAAGGCAACACCAGACACCACCTTGGGCATAAAGGAAGGGTTGGTCCTGAGGGAAACCCTGTCTGCATGTAAGATAATGAAGTGTTTCACTGCCATGAGGGCCTGTAATTCAGACACTCGTCTAGCTGAAGTGATGGCTAGAAGGAAGGCTGCTTTCCAAGAAAGGAATTTCAACTCTGCTGTTGCAGCTGGCTCAGAGGGAGAGTGATTTTTTCCAATACAAAGTTAAGGTTCCAGGCTGGAGTCGGGGCTCTCCTGGGGGGTATTAAATTTTTGGCCCCTCTACGGAATTGTTTTAGCAGAGGGTGAGAGAAGAGGGGTGACTCAATATTATAATGAGCTGAAATGGCAGAGGCATGAATTTTAATTGACGAGAAAGATAGGCCCTTGTGGAGCATCTCTGTTAAGTATGGAAGAATATGAGGTAAGCTGGGCACTGTTGTGTCCATCCCATGAGTCTGGCTCCACATAGGATTTTCTAGTACTAGGCCGCCTTGCCTTCAGAATGACATCTAGCACCTGCTTAGTGAGGAATGCTATTGAAGAGCTCAAGGAATTAGCCAGGCTGCAAGGTTCAGGGTTTAAAGCTGAGGGTGCAGAATCTGACCTGCCTGCTGGGACAGCAGGGAAGGGGTCTGAGGCAGGTGCCATGGTTCCAGCAGTGTCATACTGCGCAAAAGGAGGTACCAGTGCTGGCGTGGCCAGTATGGTGCAATCAGTATTGTCCTTGGCTTGTCCTGTTTGATCTTTAGCAGAACCTTCGAGAGGAGAGGCATAAACCGAGAGGCTTTCCTATGTAAAGAAAAGGGCATCCACTTTCCAAGCTTGACTGTGGGGAGTCCTTGTGCAAAATTTGTCCAATTGGTAGTTCTGAGGGGAGGCAAACAGGTTTACCTCTGGCGTCCCCCATTTGTTCCTCAAGAGGTTGAATATTTGTGGTTCCAGTTTCCATTCATGTGGATCCAATAGATTTCTGCTTAAGTTGTCTGCCAGTGAATTTAGCTTGCTTGGCAGGAAATGAGCTTATAGGTGCACTTGGCAGCTCAAGGCTGTGTTCCACAGAGCCATGGCTAGGTCTGCAGAGAGGGTACGAGTGAGTTCCCCCCTGCTTGTTTATGTACCACGTAACTGTGGTGTTGTCTGTCTTTACCAATAGTTGTCCTGGAAGAATGTGGTAATTGAAGGCTGTCAAGGAATTCTGTACAGCTAACATTTCTTTATGGTTGATATGCAGGTGCATCTGTCTTGGGTTCCATTTGCCCTGAATGCAACCTCTTGAGCCCCCAATGCATAGTCTGATGCGTCTGTTTTAGGGTTTGGGCAGCACTGGGTAGAGTGAAAAGGAGCCCCTTGTTGTGGTAGCAGGCCTTTGCCCATCAAAGGAACTCTGTCTTTATACAAGGAATGATAGGAATCATTGATTCCCGGTCCTGAGAATGTTGACTCCATAGGGTTTTTAGATACCACTGTAGTTTCCTCATATGCAGTCTTGCATATGGAATTAGTAGAATGCAAGAGGCCATGAACCCCAAGGCTTGCAGAATTTTCCTTGCAGATAGCTGGGGTTTTGTGGCCAATAGTTTGAAGTAGGTTGTCAAACAAACTTGTTTCTCTGAAGTGAGCAAAGCCATCTGAGAAGTTGTGTTCAAGCTTGCTCCCACGAATACAATCTGTTGGCAGGGTACTACGTGAGATTTCTTTTCATTTATGGTGTACCCCAGAGAAGTTACAAGTTTCTTTACGAATTCCAAATTTTGTAATAGCAAGTCCTGGCTTTCTGCCTGACTCAGACAATCGTCCAAGTATGGGTATATTTGAATATTTCTCTGCCTGGAAAATGCAATGGCTGGAGCTAGACACTTTGTGAATACCCTGGGCGCAGTAGATAAGCCAAGGGGAAGTGCAGAGAACTGACAGTGCATAGAGCCTGCCCTGAAGCGTAGGTATTTCCTGCAAGATTCCCTTATTGGAATGTGCAGGTAAGCTTCTTTAAGTCTAAGGTTGCCAACCAGGCATCTTTGTCTAACATAGGAAAAAGCTGTTGAAGTGATAGCAGTTTGAATTTTGGGATTACCAGAAAGGTGTTTAGAATAGAAAGGTCCAGGATGGGACGCCAGGAGCTGTCTTTTCTGGGTACCAGAAAAAGTCTTGAATAAAAACCTTGCCCCCTTTGTTCTGCTGGGACAGGTTGAATAGCCCTGATACTTAGAAGACAGAACCAGCTGTTGGGCCTCCGCCCACTGATTTGGGGGTAGGTCTGGTCAACCGTTTGGGGTTGGTAGGGAGTGGAAGTGGAATCTGTATCCTTGGGAAACTATACTCAAAATCCATTTGTCCTGGGTAATAAGTTCAGTTTTTTGCATGCAGGGAGAGCTTTTCTCCTAAGGGAGCAGGCAGTTGAGCAGGGCTTGGGAGGGTTAAGGTTAAGTCATTGTGCCATTTTTCCGTAGGGGGGTGGCTTACTGCTCCCTGCTTTGGAAGTGGGAGTCCCCCACTGCTTAGGCCTGTGCGCAGTCTGAGACTATAACCTAGGTGGTCTGCTGTTCCTGGGTTTGGACTGAGAGGACCTGGGAGAGACTGGAAAGGACCAGTTCTTTGAAGGCCAATGCCTACTAAATCTGGGAGTCTTTACTTGTAGGAAATGTCTCTAACAGTTTGCATAGATTTAGATTTTTCCTCCATCCTCTTGAGGACTTCTTCTGCTTTGATGACAACAAGGCGGTCTTGGTTTAAGGCAGCATCCAGTAATTTAGCTTTAACATGATCTGGCAAGTTTTGCTCCTTAAGTCAAACATGCCTTCTAAGTGCAGACCTAGTGACAGCAGCCCTGCAAGATGCTCCTAAAGAGTCAAAACCACATTGCAAAGTATGCTTACCAACTTGTTCTGCAGAATGCATTAAATCCTGTAATTCTTTATGTTCAGCACAGTCAGGAATCAACATAATTTTCTGTTTAAGTAGTCCCATAATATGCTGCTGGTACTTTAACATATGAAACTGGCAATTTAAAGCCCTAATGGTCAAAGTAGCAGAAGTGTATACCTTCTTACACCATCTGTCTAAGGCTCTAGAATCTATATCAGAAGAGGTAGGATTTTTGGCAGCAGTAGCCTTAATGCCTTTTGGTCCTTGGGAAATGGTCTCTGGATCTGCAGTAAGATTCTTGAAGAGGAACTTGTGAGAAACAGGTACTCTGTAGTACATGTCAGGTTTTCTGGGAGCTGGAGGTAATGTGTCTGGGGAAAGGCTAGATTCCAAGAAAGCATCATCTACAATATCCAGAAGAGGACGGATAGCTAAAGGCCTGAATTGAGGAAGGAGTAAGAATTCCCTAAGCCTCTTTTTTGAGTCAGAGTAACCCTGGCTTTCCCAGCGGAAATGCTCCTTAAGAGTGTGCAAGGTTTCACCAAAAAAAGAATCTTCTGGAGAGGAAGCAGAGGGAAATAAATCCTCTGCATCAGAATCCTCACGGGTAGATAACAGCAAACCCTGGTAATCAGAAGGAACAGAAATATCAGATTCCTGATCAGAAGATTCAGAAGGAAAATCAGTTCTAGGTCTCTTAGAGGGGGAAGGCTGGCTTCCCCTAATTAAGGTAATAAGGTCTTCAGCCATTCTAAGCATTTGTTTTATAAGCATATGGGCCTGAGCATGCGGTCTGGTTGTCAGCTTTCTAGGCATTGTGCGAGTTTTAGGCTTGGATGAAAAAGATGGCGTTGGTTTAAAATGCAAATCTGTAGGCCTGAATGCACCCTCAGAAGCCGGTGCCTGCACAGTGGCTCCAGACCCATCCAAGGTAGACACATCCGCAGGTTCCATAGTCGAAGAAGCATCTCGTAGCATACCAGACTCCAAATGGGTCTCAGTATAGTCCTGCGAATCAGAAGTAGTGGGTATTAGGGGCTGCGAAAGTGCCTCACTGAGTACCGGCAGACTGGCGACAAGCTTAATGGAAGCGTTGTCGACAGTTTTGGACCTATGCGGTCTGTCTCTGTCTTTATCCTTACGTTTTTTCGGAAGATCGGTAATTGGATAGCCTAACAAAGCCATTTCTGAGTACTGATACCAACTACCAAAATAATTTGCTGCAAAGATAGCCCAATGACGAATAGTTCGGGGGTAGAACAAGGCACAAAACCAACAGCGAGGGACATTGTGGTCTGGGCCTAAGGAGGGAATGCAGTACGAATGAAAATCTTTATGAGGTATTTGCTTTCCACAGATAAGACCATTGTTAACTTTTACTGACATTGGCTGGAGCAAGAAAAAAGATCCCCAACGGGGTACTTATCTTTTTTTTTTAAGACTTTGGTTCTGAAACTCGAAAAGGAAAATTTCAAGAGTCGGCCAACCGGCACTTGCGAACTGCTTCTGCTTTAGGCACTGCACGGCAAGAAACACAGATGTAATGATGTTGGCTGCATGTTTTTTACCCCTGACGACCTGACGTCATGGAAGAAGAGACAGCATCAGACGCAGGAATCCTAAGACTCTGGTATTCAGGCCGGCTGAGGGCTACCTGCAGGCAGATAACCTAAATGTGATGACTGTAACAGTAAAAAGTACAGTTGTGTACACTCACCATAAATGTAGATGTCTGAGTGTATTCACTGTTGCAGTCATTACATTTGGGTAATCTGCTTGCAGGTTGCCCTCAGTCGGCCTGATTAACAAAGTCTTGGGTCCTGCACCAGTTGCTGTCCCTTCTTCCATGACGTCAGGTCGTCAGGGGTATAAAACATGCAGCCAACGCCATTACATCAGTTTTTCTTGCCGCAGATGTCAGGTGCCCCTTTAATGGGAAGCAATTAAACATAAAATCACAAAGATATACCTCCAAGAAAAAAACAAATACACCAAAAAGGCTTTTAAGCATAGCAAAGGAAAGCAGAGGTATAGCAAAAAGAAGTTAGGGGGCTGGAGGGAGGGTAACCAGGACTGCAACAGTGAATACACTCGAACATCTACATTTATGGTAAGTTTACACAACTGTACTATCTTCTTCGTGTTTCACTGTTGCAGTCATTACATTTGGGTAGATTCCAAAAGCTTTGGTTGGGAGGAGGAGTTTAGATAGCATTAGGGCCAGCTATAAGGCCCTGCAAGACTGCAGTGGCAAACCACCTCTGGATTTAGAGAAAATTGGCAAATTATGCTTGGTGAAAGTATGGACAGAACTCCAGGTAACAGCTTCTACGATGTCCCTGGTAGGGATGCCTCTGAGAAAGGCTGTAGAGGTAGATGCAGCCCTGGTGGAGTGATGTCTGATCCCCTGAGGGATTGGTTTTCCATGGTGCTTATAGCAGAAATGAATGCAATGGCTTATCCATTTAGAAATGGTTTGCTTTGAAATAGCCTTCCCCTCTGCCCCTTCAGCAAATGCTACCAACAGTTGTTCAGATTTCCTTTGAGGTTTAGTCCCGTCCAAGTAGAATCTAAGTTGTCTGTGCACATCTAAGGAATGCAGTATGCGTTCCCCTTTATTCTGTGGATTGGGAAAGAAGGTTGGCAAATGAATGGACTGATTAAGAGCCACACTAGATATCACCTTGGGCATGAAGGATGGATTGGTTCTGAGTGACACCCTGTCTGCATGAAAGATGATGAAAGGCTCCACTGCCATAAGGGCCTGCAATTTAGATACCCTTCTAGCTGAAGTGATTGCTAAGAGGAAAGCTGTTTTCCAAGAAAGAAATTTTAAGTCTGCAGTAGCAGCTGGCTCGAAAGGAGGTAGAGTGAGTTTCTCCAAGACAAAGTTAAGGTCCCAGGCTGGGGTTGGAGCTCTCCTGGTTGGTCTCAAAATTTTGGCCCCTCTGAGGAACTGCTTGAGCAGTGGATGAGAGAAGAGGGGAGGCTCTGTATTATAATGAGCTGAAATGGCTGAGGCGTGGATTTTAATGGAGGAAAAAAGACAGGCCCTTATGAAGCATCTCAGTTAAGTATTGTAAAATCTGAGGTAAATTGGGCGCTGCTGTGCTCATCCCCTGAGACTGGTTCCAGGCAAAGAATCTTTTCCATTTTTCAGCATAAGATTTTCTAGTACTAGGCCTCCTTGCCTCTAAGATGATATCCATCACAGGTTTGCTGAGGGACGGTAAAGGAGAAAGTAAGTAATTAGCCAGGCTGCAAGCTTCAGTGTTGGAAGCTGAGGGTGCAGAATCTAGTTCTCTTGCAGGGAAGGTGTCTGAGGCAGATGACATGGAGATAACCGTGACACACTGCGCAGGAGGGGGTACCAGTGTTGGTGCTGCCAGTGTGGAGCAATCAAAATCATCCTTGGTTTGTCCTGTTTGACTTTTAGTAGTACTTTGGAGAGCAGAGACAGAGGAAGGAAGGCATAGACTGATTTTTCCAGGTGAAGGACTGAGCATCCACTTTCTGGGCTTGTTTGTGGGGAGCCCTTGTGCAACGTTTGTCCAATTGGTAGTTCTGGGGAGAGGCAAACAGGTCTATATCTGGGCTCCTCCATTTGCTTGTCAACATGTTGAAAATCCTTGGTTCCAGTTTCCACTCGTGTGGGTCCATGAGGTTTCTGCTAAGTCCGTCTGCCAGTGTATTTAATTTTCCTGGCAGGAATTGAGTTTGTATGTGCACTTGGTAGCTCAAGGCTGTGTTCCACAATGCCATGGCTAGTCTGCAGAAGGGGTAAGAATGTGTAACCCCCTGTTTGTTTATGTACCACATAACAGTGGTGTTGTCTGTCTTTACCATTACTTGTCCTTGAAGAATGTGGTCCTTGAAGGCTGTCAGAGCATTCTGTACAGCTAGCATTTCTTTTTGATTGATATGCAGGTGCATGTGACTTGGGTTCCATTTGCCCTGAATGCACTTCCTGTCAGGTGAGCACCCTATGCATAGTCTGATGCATCCGTTGTTAGGGTTTGGGAAACAGGGGGTGGTGTGAAAGGTAGTCCCTTGTTTTGGTGGCAGGCCTCTGCCCACCAAAGGAACTCTAGGCGTAGGCAAGGTATGATAGAAATCATTGCTTCTAGATCCTGAGAATGTTGACAGGCCTCTGCCCACCAAAGGAACTCTAGGCGTAGGCAAGGTATGATAGAAATCATTGCTTCTAGATCCTGAGAATGTTGACACCATAGGCTTTTTAGATACCACTGTAGTTTTCTCATATGCAGTATTGCATATGGAATAAGAAGAATGCAGAAGGCCATGAACCCCAAGGCTTGCAGTATTTTGCAGATAGCAGGGTTTTTGTGGCCACTTGTTTGAAGTAAGTTGTCAAATGAATTTGATTTTCTGGCGTGAGGTAAGCCATCTGGGAAGTTGTATTCAAGCTTGCTCCCAGGAATATAATTTGTTGACAGGGTACCAGTTGTGATTTCTTTTCGTTTATGGTGTACCCTAGACAAGTTGGAACCCTTTTTACAAAGGCCAGATGATTGAAAAGTATGTCCTGGCTTTCTGCCTGAATTAGACAATTGTCCAGGTATGGTTATATTTGAACATTTCTTTGCTTGCAAAATGCAATAACTGGAGTTAGGCACTTTGTGAATATCCTGGGCGCAGTAGATAAGCCAAAGGGCAGTGCAGATAACTGATAGTGGGTGTAGCCTGCTTTGAAGCGTACGTATCTTCTGCAAGATTTAATGATTGGGATGTGCAGGTATGCTTCTTTTAAATCTAGTGTTGCCAACCAGGCATCTTTGCCTAGCATAGGAAGTAATTGGAGAAGAGTCAGCATCTTGAATTTTGGAATCTCCAAAAAGGTGTTTAGAGTAGACAGGTCCAGGATAGGACGCCATGAATTGTCTTTCCTGGGTACCAGGAAAAGTCCTGAGTAGAAACCTTGTCCCTTTTCCTCTTCTGGTACCAGCTGAATAGCCTCCATGCATAAGAGAGAAAGTACTTGTTTTGGGGCCTCTGCCCACTGATTTGGGGGTAGGTACGGCCACCCACTTGGTGTCGGCAACGTGTGGAAGTGAAATCTGTATCTCTGGGACACTATTTAAAACCCATTTGTCCTGGGTAATGAGTTCCCAGTTCTTTGCATGAACAGCAATCTTTCCCCCCGAAGGGCAGTCAGATAAGTGCATGGAAATTTTAAAAGGAAGTCATTGAGACAGTTTACCATAGAGGGGAGTCTTAGTATTTCCAGACTTGGAAGTGGAGGCCCCAATGCTTAGTTCTGTGAATCCCCTGGGACTGAAACCTGGAGTTTTTGCTGTGTCTGGGTTTGGCTTGAGAAGACCTGGAAGGGGCTGGAAAGGACCCATTCTTAGAGGGCCAGTGCCTACTAAATATAGGAGGCTGAACTTGTAAAAGATCTTTAACAGTTTGCATAGATTTAGCTTTATCTTCCATCTTTTTAAGAACATCCTCAGCCTTGTTGCCAAACAGGCGGTCCTGATTTAAAGGAGCATCCAACAATTTAGCTTTAACATAATCAGGCAAAGATTGCTCCTTAAGCCAAGCATGCCTTCTGAGCACAGACCCAGTAACAGCAGCCCTGCAAGAGGCCTCTAATGAATCAAAACCACATTGCAAAGTATGTTTTCCAACTTGTTCGGCAGAATGCATTAAATCCTGTAATTCTTTATTTTCCACAAAGTTAGGAATCAACATCATTTTCTGTTTAAGCAGTCCACTAACATGTTGCTGATATTTTAACATATGAAACTGGCAGTTTAAAGCCCTAATGGCCAAGGTTGCAGAAGTGTAAACCTTCTTACCCCACCTATCCAGCACCCTGGAGTCTCTATCAGAATGGGTAGGAGTTTTAGCTGTAGAAGCCTTAATGCCCTTGGGCCCCTGTGAAATGGTCTCTGGGTCCGCAATAGGATTTTTGAAAAGGAACTTGTGGGACTCAGGGAACCTATAGTATCTGTCTAGTTTTCTGGAAGCAGGAGGCAGGGAATCAGGGGCCAAACTAGATTCCGAGAAATCATCATCAACAATGTCTAGTACAGGAGGAACAGCTAAAGGCCTATGCTGAGGTAGGAGAAGGAAATCCCTAAGCCTCTTTTTTGAATCAGAATAATCCTGGCTTTCCCAGTGAAAATGCTTCCTTAGAGAACGTAAGTTTTCCCCAAAAGAAAAATCCTCAGGAGGGGAAGCAGAGGGAATAGAGTCCTCTGCATCAGAATCCTCATAAGTAGGTAAGGACAAATCCAGGTCATCAGAAGAGTCAGAAAAAACAGAATCCTGATCAGAAGATTCATAATCAACCTCAGTCCTAGGCCTCTTAGAAGGGGGGGGGGTTGGCTACCCCTGATTAGAGTTATTAGATCTTCAGCCATTCTTATAATTTGTTTTTTAGGCATAGAGACCTGAGCATGTGGCCTGGGCGTCAGTTTTTTAGACATGGATCGAGATTTAGGCCTAAGTACTGAAGGAGGCATCAAATTAATATGCAAGTCCGTAGGCCTGAAGGTACCCTCAGAAGCCAGTGCCTGTACAGCGGCTCAGGACCCATCCAAGGTAAAGACATCCGCGGGTTCCATAGTTGAAGCATCTTGCGGCATACCGGACTCCAAATGGGTCTCAGTAGAGGCCTGCGAATCAGAAGTAGCAGGTATCAGCGGCTGCGAAAGTGCCTCACTTGAGTACGGGCGAACTGGCAACTGGCTTAGGAGAAGCATCGTCGGCAGTTTTGGACCTCGGCGGCCTGTCTCTGTCTTTATCTTTGCGTTTTTTCGGTATCCTGGTAGTTGGATGGTTAACTGACAACATTTCTGGATAATTAAACCGAGAGCAGAAATATTTAGAGGCAAAAATAAACAGACGACGGAAAGTGCGTTGATTAAATAAAGCACAAAACCGACAGCAAGGTACATCGTGGTCAGGGCCTAGGCAAGGAATACAGTAAGAATGAAAATCTTTATGAGGTATTTGCTTTCCACAAGTAATGCAATTTTTAACTTTTAATGACATCTGTAAGGAGCAAGAAAAAGTTTCCCCAACGGGGTACTTAGCTTTAGTTGAAGAGTTCGGTTCTGAAACTCGAAAACGAAAATTTCTGGAGTCGGCCGACCGGCACTTGCGAACTGCTTCTGCTTCAGGCATCGCATGGCACAAAAGACTGATGTAATGGCGTCGGCTGCATGTTTTATACCCCTGACAACCTGACGTCATGGAAGAAGGGACAGCAACCGACACAGGACCCAAGACTTTGTTAATCAGGCCGACTGAGGGCAACCTGCAAGCAGATTACCCAAATGTAATGACTGCAACAGTGAAACACGAAGAACATCATGAAGAACATCTGCTGAGAAGTAGGAAGTAGCATGGGTACAGCCAAGGAACAAGAAATGCAGGGGTGTGGAGGGTGGGATAGAATACTGCAGCCGAGAACAGGACGGACATCTAAAGTTATGGTAAGATTTTACACAACTTAAATATGTCCTTCTATTCTGCTGCTGCAGTATTCTTTACATGAGGGAGAGTACAAAAGCTCATGAAGTGAAAGAGATGGAGGAGGAAGGGGCAGAGAAGCTTTCCAGGAAGCTGTGGAGAATGGCTTTAGCAATCCATGCCATGGACTTGGAAATGTTGCCAATAGACTTGGAAATATTGTCCAGTTTATAATGTTTGGTGAATGTATGAACTGAACACCAAGTAGTAACTTCCGAAATGGAGTTGGTGTCCAATACTTTGAAAAAGGTGCCAGATGAAGCCATGGCTCTGGTGGAATGAGTCCTTACTGGAAAGGGGAGGCTCTTTCCATGGTGCTCATAACAGAAGATGATGGCTTTAGAGATCCTAGAAGAGATAGTCTGCTGGAGACCGGGAGCACTATGGCTCTAATGTGGAAGGAGATGAACAGATGGTCAGTTTTCCTGATAGTCCTGGTTTTAGCAAGGCAAAACCTAAGCTACCTGTACACGTCTATAGAGTATGCAAGTCTTTCTGCCTTGGTTTGGGGGAGGGGGGGGTTGCTTGGTATAAAGAGTAGCTCACTGACCACCTTAGGCACAAAGGAGGGGTTGGCGCGCAGGGAAACCCTGTCCTTAAGGAAGTCTAGATAAGGACGGGATGCCATAAGAGCTTGTAATTTTGAAGCCCTTCTTGCTGAGGTAACTGCGAGAAGCAAGACAGTTTTCCAGGAGCAGAATTTTAAAGAAACAGAAGCTGCCGGTTCAAAGGGGGCCAGGGCCTGTTTTTTCAAAACAAAATTAAGATCCCAGGGAGGAGGCACTGGTCTCCTGGGAGGTCTCATATGTAAGATGCATTTCAGAAATTGTTCGGCATCAAACCTAGAGGCCAAAGTGGGTGAGAGGCAGAGATGGCTGACAAATGCACTTTCACTGAGGAGTTAGTCCAAGCCTCCAGCAACTCACACAGGTATGCTAGGACTGTGGGGGACATCCACTGATAGTGGGTCCATTTTGTGTGACTAACACTAGATTGCAAATCTTTCCCATTTGGATAAATAATATTTCCTTGTGTTGGGTTTCCCGGCCTCCTGCTGTACCTTTAGCACGTCCTCTGAGAAAAGATGTCTTAAAGCAATCAGAGCCCTCACCCACAATGTCACCTGTAGGGTTGACAAAAGGGGATGAATGAGGGTGCCCTTGTAGGTCCACTCTGTGGGGTAACTTGTGACAACTGCCCTTGACTAAATACAGCAGTAAGGGGAATCAATGCTGGCTTGGCCAAAAAGGGCGTCACCAACAAGATTTTTGGTCTGTATTGCCGAATCTTCAGAAGGACACTCGGGATAACAGGCAGGGGAGGGAATGCATATAGGAACATCCCTCTCCAAGAGAAGCTTAGAGCATCCACCTTCCAGACCAGAAGGTGTGGGGCTCTGGCACAAAATAGAGTAAGTTATCTGTTCATGGGGGCACCAAAGAGATCCACTTGTGGAGTACCCCATTGGTGGACAATGTCAGAAACATGTCCCTGTGAAGCATCCATTTGTGAGGTTGTGTTTTGAACCTGCTGAGAGTGTCTGCTAAAACATTCACATTGGGTAGAATGTATACTGTCTAAAGTGATGTTTGCAACTTGACCGCTAGTTCTCATAATTGTACTGCTAGGCTGCACAACAGGTATGAGCTGGTCCACCTGTTTGTTTATATACCAGAACATCATCATGTTGTCTGTTAAGACCATGAGGGGCCCTGCGATGAGGAGAGGCTGAAAGGCCTGGAGTGCCAGAAGTACTGCTCTCAATTCTTCTATACTGATGTGCCTTGAGCTTTCACAGCACCTAAGGCAGCTCCCCAGCCTGAGTCTGAAGCATCTATGTACATTTCCTTTACTGGTGGGAGAGGATGAAGTGGGAGTCCTGGATTGGTAGAGAGTTGCTGGATTCACCAACTTATTTCTCCCTTCAGGCAGGGAAGAAGATGCATTTGGGACTACAGCAGTGGGCATGCTGTATCCACAGTGACTTTACGTACCACTGCCATTTTCTCATATACATCTTTGCTAGAGAGTGCATGGGAGTGCTGGAAGACAAAGCCCAGGGTCCTGAGGTAGATCCTGGCTGAAATGTGGGACTGTGGAGTGAGACTTTGAAAGAACAAAGAGTTCCTGGGCTTTCTGCAAGGGGAGGGAAAGTTTCATGAGGATGGAGTGAATCCTGCACTCCTGGAAAATCTGATCCTGGGTGGGAGTGCTGATTTCTTGTAATTTATGGTGAATATAAAATAAAGAAGAATGCTGATTGCACAGTTAAGGTTTCGCTGTAGCAACTTTGGACGGTCTCTTGGAGCAGGAGGCCATGCAGATATGGGAAGATTTGTGTGCCCTGCAGTCTGCAAAATGCCACCACTGGTGCTAGGCACTTTGTGAAGACCCTTGGGGCAGCAGAAAGACCAAAGAGCAACACAGAAAACAAAGTGACCAGAAGCTACAGAGATATTTTCTGTAACATGGGTGGACAGGAATATGAAGACAGGCATCTTGTGCGTCTATGGAGGCCATAAAGGCTTGAGGTAGGATCAGGGGAAAAGTACAGTTGTGTACACTTACCATAAATGTAGATGTTTGAGTGTATTCACTGTTACAGTCATTACACTTGGGTTATCCTGCTGGCAGGCTACCCTCAGTCGGCCTGAATTCCAAAGTCTAGGTCCAGAGTCGGTTGCTGTCGCCTCTTCCCTGATGTCAGTGCGCCAGGGGTATAAAAGATGCAGCCGACGCCATTTTCTTCAGTTTTTCTTGTCCCAGATGTCAGGTGCCCCCAAAAGGGTAGGCTAAAAATATGTCAATAAAACATGCATGCACCAAAATATATTATACCTTCATCTACAAGCAAATACACCATACAGGTTGTATAGATTAGAGAAGTGCAGATAAGTTCCAGCAAAGTGATGGAGGACGGTGGGTGGGTAACCTGGACTGCAACAGTGAATACACTCGAACATCTACATTTATGGTAAGTGTACACGACTGTACTATGTTCTTCGTGTTTTACTGTTGCAGAGATTACACTTGGGTTGAATCCCAAAGCTATGGTTGGGAGGTTGGAGCTAAATAGCATTAGGAGCGGCTATGAGGCCCTGCAGAACTGCAGTGGCAAAGCCTGCCCTGGATTTAGAGTAGAGTGGTAAATGATAGTGCTTTGTAAAGGTGTGCACTGAACTCCAGGTAGCAGCCTCTAAAATGTCTTTGGATGGTACTCCCCTGAGGAAGGCTGCTGAAGTGGCTGCTGCTCTGGTTGAATGTGGCCTAATGGCATTTTAGGCACCGGCTTGCCATGTTGTGAATAGCAGAAACGAATGCAGTGGCCTATCCACTTTGAAAAAGTCTGCTTTGAGATGGCCTTTCCTTGTGATCCTGCATCATATGCCACTAGTAGTTGCTCTGTCTTTCTGAAAGCTTTGGTTCTGTTCAAGTAGAAGCATAGCTGTCTGTGTATGTCCAAAGAATGCAGAATTCTCTCCCCCCTTATTCTGTGGGTTTGGATAAAAAGGCAGATGAACAGTTTGGTTAAGGGCCACACTGGACACTACCTTAGGTATAAATGTCGGGTTTGTCCTCAGAGAAACCCTGTCTGGATAAAAAATGATAAAAGGTTCCACAGCCATGAGTGCCTGTAGCTCTGAGACTCGTCTTGCAGAGGTTATTGCTAGGAGCAGAGCTGTTTTCCAAGATAAAAACTTTATATCAGCTGTAGCGGCTGGCTCAAAAGGAGGCAGGGTGAGTTTTTCCAAGACATAATTGAGGTCCCATGCAGGTACTGGTGATCTCCTTGGGGGCCTTAAGTTTTTGGCTCCTCTGAGGTACTGCCTTAGCAAAGGATGAGAAAAGATTGGTGACTCTGTATTGTAATGAGCCGAAATGGCAGAGGCATGAATTTTAATTGATGAAAGGATAGGCCTTTGTCCAGCATCACAGTTAAGTACTGCAAAATGCCTACACACACAACTCATTCACTATCTTACACAGAATAATCTCCTCACCAACTCTCAACATGGCTTTAGACCCAATCACAGTACTACTACAGCGCTCCTCTCTTTTACAGATATAATAAACAAAAACCGGAACAATAAAAATACATCTTCTGCACTCTTTCTAGATTTATCAAAGGCCTTTGACATGGTAAACCACCGACTACTCCATGATACCCTAAGAAACCTCCACCTGGATAACTTAACCCTAGACTGGTTTCAGGCCTATCTCTCTGGTAGGAAGCAAGCAGTACTTTGGCATAATAAGCTCTCCAACCTCCTTCCAAATACCATTGGAGTTCCACAGGGGTCCATACTGGGTCCACTTCTTTTTGCAGTCTTTATTAATGATCTACATAAATTTATCCCTGAGGCCACCTGTATTCAATATGCAGATGACTCGACATTAATATGTTCTGACAAATCCTTGACAAACTACTATCTAACACCCAAAGCTGTTTCACAGCAATAGAGAAGTGGCTAGCGGCAACTAATTCTGAATCCAAAGAAACCAAATTATTACTCTTCCATCCTACCCAAAACTCCCAAACACTGCCTTTACCATACAATCCAATAATGGGACAATTATCTCCCCAGGCACACTCTGACATACATACTAAACTATTAGGAGTGACCATTGATAATAAACTCAAATTGACATCCATATTAATCACACCATTAAGACCGTTAACAAGAAACTGGGGTCACTATACAGAATCAAATCCTTTCTAACACCAAATGCAAAAGTTACCCTAGCTCGCACTTACTCTCTACCCTTCTATCGCCTCTCCATTATTTACCAACCTTAACAAATCAGACCTAAATAAACTATCATGCTCCTACAACCATATAGCTAGATTTGCAACTGGTAAACCATATAGAACTCATCATTGTATTAACCTAAAATATCTTGGCTGGTTAGAACTCCCAAACCTTCTTCAACTAAACCAACTCATTGAGGCATTCAAAATACTCAAACACCCTGAAAAGTCCCCAGCACTGGGTAAATTAATCATACCATATACCAATCTAAATAGTCTTGGTCCTCGAGTAGAACACTCATTCAAACAGTCAACTCCTTCAACTCTGGAGGAGATGCATTATTGCTAACTCCATTGGTAAGTTATGGAACTCCCTCCCACCTATTATTACCACCATTACCTCCCTACCCCAATTCAAAAAGTCTTACCCACCATCTCAGTCTCATTGGCTTTGCCAATGCTCATATCAGATTAACATTTTTCTACATTGCCTACTGCCTTTCTCATCTATCAACTAATCTCCTTCCTGATGTACTCCGAATCTTCTCTATTACCCCTATAACAAATCTTGCTACCTGCTCTATACTTCCTAACTCCTTTCCCCCTCTTTATCTAGTTAGACTATCTAGTATAAGTAAATTTCTCTTTGCCTGTGCCCATCTTCTCCTAATAATGTCTTGTCTATGTATACTATCTAGAAACTATGTTGGTTATTACAATATGTATTAATATGTACCTATCTTACCCTGTATGTAATTTTACTCTATATGTGGAGCTTTTCTCCCCGGGCCTCCGCTGAAAATGGACATATATCCAGTCGGATTCTCCCGGTCAACAAATGTAAAATAAAATAAATAAAATAAAATAAATAAAATAAATAAAATAAAATCTGAGGAATATTTGGTACAGCTGTGTCAATTCCTTGTGCCTGGTTCCAAGCACAGAATCTCTTCCATTTTCCAGCATAAGATTTTCTGGTACTAGGCCTTCTGGCCTCCAAAATAACATCTATCACAGCTTTAGTGAGATGGTATGTTTTGTATGACTACATTATCCGCCATGCTGCCAGATTTAAGGTCTTTAGTTGTCTGTGCAGGATCTGAATGTTTTGTTGGGATAGTAGATGAGGTATTTGAGGCAAGGTCCAAGCCGGCCATTGAGACAAGTTCCTTAGGAATGGATACCAGTACTGGCGGGGCCAGTCTGGGGCAATCAGTATCATCTTTGGTTTCTCTTGTCTGACCTTTAGGAGTACCTTGGGGAGGACAGGCAGAGGAGGAAAGGCATATATTGCTAAGCTTTTCCAGCTGAAAGATAGGGCGTCCACTTTCCATGCTTGTCTGTGATAAGTCTTTGTGCAGAATCTTTTTAGTTGGTAGTTGTGAGGAGAGGCAAATAGATCGATATCCGGACATCCCCATTTCCTTGTTATCATGCTGAAGACTTGTGGATCCAATTTCCACTTGTGAGGATCCATGAGGTTTCTGCTTAGTTAGTCTGCCAGAGTATTTATCTTTCCTGGCAGGAATTGTGCCTGCAGATGTACTTGGTAAGTCAGTGCTGTGTCCCACAGAGTAATGGATAGTCTGCAAAGGGGTTAAGAATGAGTGCCTCCCTGCTTGTTTATATACCACATGACCGTGGTGTTGTCTGTCTTTATCAGTAGTTGTCACGGATGAAGTGGGTCCTTGAAGGCTGTCAGGGCATTCTGAACAGCTAGCATCTCTTTTTGATTGACATGTAGATGCATTTGGTTTGCGTACCATGTGCCTTGAATACATCTTCCTGCCATGTGGGCCCCTCAGGCATAATCTGATGCATCTATTGTTAATGTCTGCCTGGCTGGGGGTAAAGTGAATGGCTGTCCCTTGTTCTGGTGACAAGCCTTCGCCCACCAACGAAACTCCTGTTGCAGGCAGGGAATGAGGATAATTATTGTTTCCAGGCTGTGGCAATGTTGAGTCCAAACACTTTTTAGTTACCATTGAAGTTTCCACATATGCAGTCTTGCATATGGAATTAGTAGAATGCAGGATGCCATGAAGCCCAAAGCCTGCAGAATTTTTCTTGCAGATAACTGGGCCTTTGTTGCCAAAAGGCTGAAATAGGTAGACAGTTGCCTTTGTTTGTCTGGCATGAGATAAGCCATCTGGGCAGTTGTATTTAAGCTTGCACCCAGGAATATTATCTCTTGAGAGGGTACTAGTTTTGATTTATTTTCGTTGACTGTGTACCCTAGGCCTGTTAGAAATCTCTTCACAAACGCCAGATGCTGTAGTAGAATGTCCTTGTTCTCTGCTTGAATGAGGCAGTTATACAAGTAAGGATATATTTGTATTCCTCTTTGTCAGCAGAATGCAGTTACTGGTGCCAGGCACTTTGTGAAGACGCTGGGCGCAGTAGATAAGCCAAAGGGCAGTGCAGAGAATTGGTAGTGCATTGAGCCAACTTTGAATCTGAGGTATCTTCTGCATGTTTGTCTGATTGGGACATGCAGGTATGCCTCTTTTAGGTCTAAAGTCACAAGCCAAGCTTTCTTGCCCAGCATGGGCAGAAGTTGCTGTAGAGTCAACATTTTGAATTTTGGTACATCCAGATATGTGTTTAGAATAGATAGGTCCAATACTGGTCTCCAGGTCTTGTCCTTTCTTGGTACCAACAACAATCTTGAATAAAATCCTTGTCCCTGCTCTTGCTCTTGCTCTGGTACTTGTTGAATGGCCCTCATGTCCATGAGGGATGAGACTTGCTTTTGTACTTCTGCCCATTGATGTTTTGGCAGGTCTGGCCAACCGTTTGTCCTTGGCAGGATATGGAAGTGAAACTTGTAGCCTTGTGACACTATGTCTAGGACCCATTTGTCCTGGGTTATTATGTGCCAATTATGAGAAAAAAAAGTGCTAGTTTTCCCCCTAAAGGTGCTGCCAGAAGATAAGTGCTTGGTGCAGGCAGGGGGAAGTCATTGGGACTGTTTCCTGTATGGCTGTGATTTGTCTTCTCCACTTTTGGAGGTAGAAGCACCCCAGTGTTTAGACCTGTACGAACCTTGGGGCTGAGATCTGCCTCTTGGGCATCTGTATCTGCCCCTTTGTTGTCTGTCTAACACTGGAAAGGACCAATTCTTTGTAGGCCAGTGCCTGCTAAATCTTGGAGGTTGTACCTGTAAAAAATATTTAACCGTTTGCATAGATTTAGCTTTGTCCTCCATTTTCTTTAACATCTCCTCTGCTTTAACACCAAACAATGTATCATGCTGTAATGGAGCATCTAATAATTTTGCTTTGACATGGTCAGGCAGATTTTGTTCCTTTAACCAAGCATGCCTACTGAAGACAGAACCCGTAACAGCAGCTCTGCAGGAGGCCTCCAAAGAATCAAAACCACATTGCAAAGTATGCTTTCCAACTTGCTCAGCTGCATGCAATAAATCCTGCATGTTTTTTGTTTTCTGCACATTCAGAATTTATCAATATTTTCTGTTTAAGCAGTGACATAATATAATGCTGATATTTGAGCATATGAAACTGACAATTTAAAGCCCTTATAGCCAAAGTAGCAGAGGTGTAAATAATCTTCCCCCATCTGTCCAATGCCCTAGAATCCCTGTCAGAGGAGGTAAGGTTTTTTGCAGTGGATGCCTCGACCCCTTTGGGACCCAGAGAGATAGTCTTTGGGTAAGCAGCAGGGTTTTTGAAAAGGAATTTATGAGAGTCAGGAACCCTATAGTACCTGTCTGGCTTAACAGGAGCTGGAAGGTAAGGAGTCAGGGGTCAGACTGGACTCTGAAAATACATCATCTACAATGTCTAACACAGGTGGAATAGCTAGGGGCCTGTGTTGTGGGAGTAAAAGGAAGTCTCTGAGCCTTTCTTAGATTCTGAATAATCTTGGCTCTCCCAGTGGAAGTGTTCCCTCATAGTATGCAAGGTTTCCCCAAATGAGCAATCCTCAGGAGGAGAGGCTGAAGGGACAGATTCTTCAGCATCAGAATCCTCACTGGGAGGAAGAGAGTATTCCTGATCAGAAGAGGAATTAGATGAAATGGAAACCTGATCTGAAGATTCAAATTTTGTCTTTTGCCTAGGCCTCTTATCAGGAGGGGGATGGGAACCCCTGATCAAAGTAATTAAGTCTTTGGCCATTTTGAGCATCTGATTTTTGGGCATAGAGGCCTGACTATGAGGCTGTTGTACTTGTTTCTTTGTCTTTAAAGGTGCTCTAGTCTTTTCCTTTGTAGCTGGAGTCGCTTTAATGTATAACTGAGTAGGTCTGAAAACACCGTCAGAAACCGATGCCTGCTCAGCAGCTCTGGACCCATCTGAGGGAATAGTTTCCAAAGGTCCAATACCTTGAGCTTCCAGCGGCCTACGCGACTCCATGAGGGAGTCTGTAGCGGCCTGTGGTTCCAAAGTAGCGGGGGCTGCGAAAGCGCCTCACTGAGAACCGGCGGCCGTCTTAGAGGAAGCCTCGTCGTCGGTTGTGGACCTCGGATGCCTGTCCTTTTCTTTTTCTTTGCGTTTCTTGTGAATTCCGGTAGTCGGAGTGCTATCCGACGGCATCGTGTAATTAAATCTTCTGCCAAAATAGTGAAAAGCAAAATCGTACAGACGCTTAGTGTGTTGGTTTAATCTAGCACAAAACCTACAACTAGATACATCGTGGTCAGGGCCTAGGCAAGGAATACAGTAAGAATGACAGTCCTTATGAGGTATTTGCTTCCCACAAGAAATACAATTATTAACTTTTTCTGACATTGGTCTGGAGCAAGAAAAAAAGTTTTCCCCAACTGGGTACTTAGCTTTTAATGAAGACTTTGGATCTGAAATTCGAACACGAAAATCTCAGGAGTCGGCCGACCGGCACTTGTGAACTGCTTCTGCTTCGGGCACTGCGCGGCAAGAAAGACTGAAGAAAATGGCGTCAGCTGCATCTTTTATACCCCTGGCGCACTGATGTCAGGGAAGAAGCGACAGCAACCGACGCCGGACCTAGACTTTGGAATTCAGGCCGACTGAGGGTAGCAATCCAGCAGGATAACCCAAGTGTAATGACTGCAACAGTGAAACACGAAGAACATCAGGGTTTGTAAGGTGAGCATCCTGAAGGACAGTAGCTTTAGGTAAGTGTTTAAGAAGGAGAAGTATAAGATGGGTCTCCAGGGTTCTTCTTTCCTTTGGACCAGAAATAGTCTGGAATAGAGTCCCCTTCATCTTTGATGGACCGGTACTGGTTGGACTGTGCCTTGGTCCAGCAGCTGCTGAAGCAGTGGATGCAACAGAGGTAAATATTCTTTGGGTGGTTGGGGGATGCCCCTGAACACTGGTTGAGACTCCCACACCATGAAATATCCATTCTTTAGAATGGACAGTACCGAAGAGTCTTGGGTAATGGTTTCCCAAACTGGACTTGAAAGGGATAGGTGAAGGGAGAAGGGTGGGGTGTAGAGGTCAGGGCCCAGGTAATCAAATGAACCCTGGTCTATCAAGAAAAGGCTACTTTTGACTTGGGGTTTGTTACAGACTATGAAGGGATTGCTGCCCCTTTCCTGTTCTCTTGTATTTGGGTTGAGCAGGTCTGGATTGCCTCCTGACAAAGGCTGGTTTAGAGAGTAGTTTCTCTGGCATTTAGGGTATGGAGAAACCAAGAGGTGTTTGAAGTCTTTCATCTTATTGCCCTTCTCTTGCAAGGTCCTGAAAAGTTCTGCAGCTGCAGATCCAAACAAGACTTCATGTTCAGGGGAGAGTCTTATCAGTTTGGATTTGATAACCTCAGGCAAGGGTTGTAGCCTGAGCCATGCAAACCTCCTTAGTACAGACCCAGATGGAAATGCCCTAGCAGAAGCTTCTACAGCGTCACAGCTAAATTTGATAGAATGCCTGGTCACCTGGGAGATGGTACCCAACAGGGATACAGCTAGTTTTTTTTTGTTCTCAGAGCCAGGTAATTCAGAAATTACTTTAGATAGCTGAGACAGCAGTTCCAATGGATAGTCATATGGGTCTGGCAGTTTATAGCTCTAAATGCCAGAGTGGAAGATGTATAAACTTTCTTACCTAGTCTTCCAAAAGATGATGGAAAAAGGGTGGTAGGATGCTGTATAAGAGAACTGCCTAGTAGATCCAAAAGGAATGACAAGGTGAAGGCAGCCCTTGATCTAGAATAGCATCCACTCTGTAAAGTTTTGTAAAGCTGTGTACAGAAAACCAAACGGCTGTTTCAAGAATGGTCCTAGAATCAATCCCCTTGTAAAAGGATGCAGAAAATGCTACTACTCTGGTAGAATGTGCCTTTGCTGGAGATGTAAGGGGTTTACCGTGCTGAACGTAGCAAAAGGCAATGGATTTGGAGATCCAGGTAGCAATAGTTTGTTTAGAAAGTGGGTTTCCAAGTTTTTAGTCCTAAAAAGAGACAAACAGTTTGCCTGGTTTGCTGGTATATTTTTATATCTAAATTACATCTGAGCTGTCTATGGACATCAAAGAAATAAAGGATTCTTTACTCTGTGTTTTGTGGGTTAGGGAAGAAGGTGGGTAAGTTAATAGCCTAATTAACAGACTGTCTGTTCATCACTTTAGGCATGAAAGAGAAATGGTCTCTTAATGACATCCTACCCCTGTGAAAAATTAAGAAGGGAGGGATACCATAAGGGCCTGCAGCACTGAGACTCCTCTGGCAGAGGTGAGGGCTACCAGAAGAATGTTTTTCTCAACTACAGAATTTGACAGAAGCAGAAACTGCTGACTCAAAGAGAGGTAGAATAAGATTTTCCAGCATACCACTGGGCTCCCAAGTTGAGGGAATAGCTTTCATAGGGGTTTCAGGTGGAAAACACTTTTAAGGAACTGTCTGACCTCTAGCCTAGCCAGAAGAGGGGGGTACACAGGTAGACAAGCTGATATAGCTGAAATGAGAATATTAGACCAGAATGAACTCGGTCCTGTTTTTTTAGACAGGCACCATACTAAAAATATTTTCCATTTGGCTATATAAGCTTTTCTGGTGGAAGTTTTCCTAGCCTCTTGGGAGAACCTTTAGCACATCCTCAGGAACACAGTGTCTAAAGGGGATCAGAAAGCTATCATCCATATGGTAAAGGTTGAGGGATGGTAGGTTTGGATGGAGGAGCAAGCCCTTCTGCTGTGTGAGCACGTCTATCTATGATGTGAAGTTTCTTTTGACGGTCTTTGGCTAAATGTAACAGAAGGGAGAACCAATGCTGCCCCAACCAAAAGGAATTCAACAACAGGATCTCTGGAGATTCCTTTTGTATCTTTAGTAAGACCTTGGGAGAAAAAGGGAGTGGAGGAAAGGCATAAAGATACATCCCCTTCCAAGGAAAGGTATTGCATCTGCTTTCCAAACTTGAAGACAGGAAGTCCTGGTGCAGAAGAGTGGAAGTTGTTTTTGGAGGCAAACAGATCTATCTGTGACACCCCACATTTGTGGACTACATACAGGAAGATCACCCTGTATAGCATTCATTCATGGGGTCCTCCCTTAATCTCCTTAGACTGTCTGCTAATGTACTGTCCTGGGAAAAAATGTAAACTGCTTGAAAACAGCTTTGCTTTTGTGGCCTGACCCCAAGCTAAATGAGCCAGTTGGTAAGGTCTGGTGCCCTTGTTTATATACCACATCACCGCAGAGTTTCTGTGAATACTCTTAAAGGTTTCCAATATTGGCTGGAGGGTCTGTAGATCCTGTAGCAGTACTCTCATTTCCTTCAGGTTAATGTATTCTGGTCTTTATGTTTTTTTGACTTCTGTCCCTGAACTCTCAAGCTGCCTGTCCACGCTCCCCATGAGTTGTATGATGCACATGCGTGCAGCTCCTGCCTTGGTGTGTGTAACTGGGAAGGTGGGCCAAGGTTGAATTTTATTTGTGCTATTTGCCAAAGGATCTCCTCCTTTCAGCAAGGGAGGAGTGGAAGAAATGCATCCAATGGATGTGAATGTTAGGACCACATGGAGTTCAGATACCACTGGATCTTCATGTGTAATATAGCAAAAGAAACTAAGGATATGGCCACTGCCATGAATCCCAAAACTCTGAGGAATTCCCTTGATGTACAGGATTAGAGGGAAAAAAGAGGAAGGAAGTAAATAGACAGACTTTCTACCTTGTCAGGTGGTAGGAAAGCATGCAATAGCTGGGTGTTTATTCTGCACCTCAAGAAAACAATGTCATGGAATGGAGTCACTGCTGACATTTTGAGGATGACGGTGAATTCAAAGTCCAGGAAAAAGGGACAGGGTGAAGTTTATGTGCCAAAAGTATCTGCTTGGAAGGTGCCAGTATTAACAAGTCATCCAAGCAGGGCAAAGAATAGTTGTGTAAAATCTTACCATAACCACAGATGTCCTTCTCTTCCATGTTGCAATATTCTTAATGTGGGATTCCCCGCCTCAGGTGACCCGAACGGCGGCTCCTTATACAAAAGCTTAAGCCTGGTTGCTGTAGGTGCATGGGACGTCACACGCAGGGCCTT